>NC_025997.2:70810443-70851413 GCF_000442705.2 Elaeis guineensis
CATGTCCAAATTTGGATAGGATCAGGTTTTTAAATGGTATGTTCAAATCTGATTTGAAATAGAGATATCATATAGATAATGTTGACATTATATCTAAGACCTTGCCGCAACTTATTTTTTTTTCCTTATATATGCAATATTTTGAGGAGATGTTTCATAGAAAATAGTTGGAGAACTAATTTAGCATAAAAAAATATGGGAAGGGGTGTCCCATATTTTTTTGGCATATTTTGGTATAAATGTTTGAGTAAGGTGACAACACATCAAGAGTCCATGATCTCTAGGACTCCTCACCCCACCTTCTTGCATGTTGAAATAAAAGGAGTTTGTTTCATTCTTGTACGTGTAAGAGACCTAAAAAAGAGTCCTTCACATTGAGAGGAATCTTGGGTGTGGTTTCATGGCAGAAAGAAGAGGAAAGTCCTCTTCTCTTGGGGTGTGTGCAAAAAAGGTTTCTAGAGTTTTGGTCATTAGGGTTTGGGAAGAGAGAAAAATAAGAAAAAAATTATTTTTTTCTTTATCTTTCTTTCACCTCTTCATCTCCTCCAAAAGTCCATCTTCAATCTCTAAAAAGATTTCAAAGATTTGAAAAAAGAATCCAGATCAATCAAAAGAAGGTCTTCACAGCTAACACTCCCGAGAAGACTGATCAAGATCGAGGCTTCGAGTGAATTTTTTATAGAGGCCGGATGTATGTGTATCTGTGAGCAACCAACAAAGATCTCCTTCACCATATCTTTCAGCAGCGGTGATCATCGACCCACACAAAGGTATCAAATTTTGAACTCAGATTAGAAGTAAATGTGATCTACTGCTCACATGCATGCATGCTGATTTTATCTTCAGTATTTTTCAGATTTTATATGCAACATATCATGTCATAGATCCTAGAGTAGGTTGATTTGATGATTAGATCATATACATGTTAGATTAATTTAATTAATCTAATTATCTTTCACGGTAATTTATTCAAAAATATTTCAAAATATGTGCATGAAATCGCCTACGTTCACCAACAGTGGGTAGTTGTTAGAGAACAACTTACACTGAGCGTGACCAATATGAGAACCACATGGATGTCTACTCACTCGTCAGTGGTCTTCTCGATGCTGTAATGGTGTGAGTGGTCTTTTGACTTATGGTGTCATTGGCTATTCGCAATGAGGCTACTAGATTTGACTGTACATTTTTTTGATCTCTAGCTATTCGGATCTTTGCTTTATATGTTGTCTTCAGTAGGTTCAGGTTTGCTGTTTGGAGTAGGATACATCGAGATGGAATCTATCGATCTTGATAGAAAAGGAGAAGTCCTATGCAATTTACGAGACTGAGTTCAGAAAGTCTTTGATCAAAACAAGTGTGAATACTAGAAAAGAATTTCTATGGGATTCATATATAAACTCAAGTCGAGCTAATCTAACATATGATTGATGATGGGGTATGACGAGTTCTCCATGACCTCTGTCAAGTCAAGACTCATGATAGAAGGACTGAATCATACGATAACTGTACCTAAGAGTTTGTACTTTCATTCTACTGGATTGCCACTACATACTGCTAGGTGTCACAGTGGAGTGTGAGACTCATCGAGCATTATCTTCATGATCGATGGCCCTTGAAGAATAAAATTAGAAATATTCTAATCTATCAAAAAGAGTTTCAATGATATTATGATGGAGATCACAATATATCTCACTATCAGAAAGAATGGAACCTATAGGGTCACACATTAAGGGATTTAATCTTGAATTTGCCTATTGGACTTATAAAGTTTCAATTGAGTTAGGGTTTATTGAAATTCTATTAGGTTTATGAGAACTATGCTAGCACATGGTTAAACCTAATTCTTCTTGAGACTTCAATTTGATCAAGTTCATAGCTTGAAATCTAACCTAAATCCATTTGGATTTTAATTGGACTCTTAATTAAGAGCCCAAGAGAATTTGATTAAGTCAATTAGTTGGTATAATTATCCTAACATTATCTCTTCTTTATCTCCTAATTATCTCTAAGAGTGCATGTGGAATAAATGGAAGAATCGGTGGCACCTACTTTTATTTTTGGTAGAAAATGGGCACCAAATCCTAGGATATTGCAAGAGGGGCCCACCCCCTCTTATGTGGCATGGTGTGGAAGAGAGAGAGAGGGACCATGCCCCCTCTCATATGGCAAGAAACCCCAATGTAGGGTGCCAACTACCTAACATATATTCCTTGGGCACCTCTTGTACCTACCTAAAGGGGCTGATTATATATCAATTATATCTGATTTTAATTGAGATAAATTAGATTAAAAAGATGGAGAATTCTTATGAGATAAAGATCTATCTTTTTAAGATAATTGGGTTCCTATTATGTGTCAGGGTAGTGCCTATATAAAGAGCATGTCTCTAGGGTTTCTAAATAATAGAGTTTTTTGTAAAAAATTTCTCTCTCTCCCTTCTCCATGCCTCTTCTCCTCCCTCTCTTCTCTTCTATGCCCAAGAGTTGGGCGTCCCCTTTCCACACGCCAAGAGGTGATGTTATTTTATCTTCAAGAGTGAAGATCGAGGAGAAGAAGAAGAAGGCTACAGATCAAGAAGTTGATCGCGCAGTCCAGATCAAGGTGTTGGTCTAAGATCTCAAGGCTAAGATTCTTCTTGAAAAGAAGATTATACAATGAGAAGATTATTCAAGATTGATTTCGATGGATATCTATAGAGGTCGGACACGTGTGTGGCTCGAGCATCTACGAATCCGTGATCATCAGAAGCGATGAATATCTATCCGTGCAAAGGTAATGAGATCTGATCTCATACTTTTTTTTAAATTTTAGATTGTATATATATGTTTTCTTCTAGACTTGGATAGAATTAGATTTGATCTTTTGCATGTGGGGTTAAAGGGTTTGACCCGTTTTGTTTTCCGCTATATTTTTCAAAAAGCTTTGAAATCTACACATGCTGCCTATCCAATTTTCTAACATAACCTTCCAATAGTTCTCATCCAGATCAGAGTGGTACCTACTTACTACCCCTAGTGAGTATGCCACATCCGATCTCGTACATATCATACTGTACATGATAGACCCTACTGCCAAGGCATATGAGATCCTACTCATACGCTCTCTCTCGTGAGGTTATCGGACAATCCTTCTTAGAGAGAGTAGTTCATGGCCTATTGAAAGATAGTCTTTTTTAAAATTTTTCATGCTGAACTATTTTAGCATGGTGTCAATATATGTGGATTGAGATAATTCAAATAGTCTTTTAGATCTATCCTCATAGATCTTCATCTCTATGATGTAGGATGCTTCTCCCAAATCTTTCATGGAGAACTATGAAGACAGACAGACTTTTATTCCCTATAATGCAGGAATGTCATTTTTGATTAAGAGAATATCATCCACAGACAAAATAAAAAAAATACAACTACTAACCATTTGGTCCATTTGTATATGTAAAGTACTTCTTTGTTCTTAATGAAGCCATACGTTCTGATCACCTTATAAAAATATATGTTCCAACTCTGAGATACCTGCTTCAATCCATAAATAGATCTCTGAAGCCTGCACACCTTTAATTCATCTATGGATATGAACCCTTCAGATTATATCATATACATCTCTTCTTCTAGCTCTCCATTTAGAAAAATAGTTTTGACATCCATTTATCAGATTTCATAATCAAAGTGTACCACTATCACAAGCATGATTCAAATGAACTTGAGCATTGCCATAGAAGAAAATATCTCATCATGGTCAATACCATAATGTTGATGATATCTCTTGGCAACCAGACAGGCTTTATAGATGTTCACTTTTCCATCTGCACCCCTTTTTCTTTTGTAAATCCATTTATACTATATGGATTTTATCTCTTCAAGTGGATCAACGAGTGTCCACATATTATTGACCTACATGGATTCTATTTCGAACTTCATGGCTTTAAGCCATTTATCAGAGTCAGACCTTTGCATGGCATCCATGTAGATGATCGGATCCTTGTTCTTCTCATCGAGTTCAATAGGATCATCATCCCGGACTAAGAAACCATAGTATCTATTTGGATGATGTGGTACTCTATCAGATCTCCTTAGGGTGCCTCTACAATGGGCTCTGAATTTGATCTAATCAAATTTAGTTCTATAGATATAGTTATTTGTGTCGGCTCTTTTATCGATTGAACTTCATCAAGTTCAACCTTAGTGGCATCAATTCCTTCATTAAGAAACTCCTTTTTTGAAAAGAATGTCTTACTGCTGATGAACACCTTTTATTCTTCAGTAAGGTAGAAGTAATACCCCTTAGTTTCTTTTGGATACCCAACAAAATAATATTTCAAATTGAGGTCCAAGGTTATCGATCTGCAAATGCTTAACATAAGCCGGATAGCTCCAAACCCTAAAGTAAGAGAGTACCGGCCTACGCCTAGTCTATATCTCATACGATGTTTTTGCGATTGATTTGCTTGGAACCCTATTCAGAATGTGACAAGCAGTCTCAAGAGCATATTCCAAAAAGAGACTGGTAGACTTGCAAACCTCATCATGGACTGAACCATATCTAACAAAGTTCGATTCCTCCTTTCAAATACCCCATTATGTTGTGGTATCCCAGGAGGGATCCATTGAAGGAGAATCCCATTCTCTTCTAAATATATCAAAAATTTATTGAAAAGATATTCACCTCCTCAATCTGATCAAAGAGTTTTAATACTCTTCTCAGTTTATTTTTCTACCTCATTACAAAATTGTTTGAACATTTCAAATGATTCAGACTTATGCTTCATAAGGTAGACGTATCCATACTTCAATAGGTCATCAGTAAATCTAATGATATAGTAATAGCCTCCTCTGGCACTCGTATTCATGGATCCACATATATCAGTATGTACTAGACTCAAAATATCACCGACTCATTCATACTTTTCAATAAAAGATGACTTGGTCATCTTTTCAAGAAGATAGGATTCACAAGTCGGCAATGATTCACAATCATTGACTTCAAAGATTTTCTCTTTATTTAATCTACTCATCCTATTCTTGTTTATATGATCGAGCCTACAATGCCAAAGATAGGCATCCATGACATTATCTACTCTAGGATATTTATTCGGTGTGTATATTACACAACAGGCTATGATAAAATATAAATGCCACCTTTTAATTATCCATGCATAATTGTAATACCATGCACAATGATATCATAAAAATTTTCTTTATTAAAAAAGTAAATTCATCCTTGGCCAAAAGGCCTATGAAAATAATATTCATAAGAAAATATGGATAATAATGACAATCATCTAACATAATGGTATTTGAATTGAGAACAAGCTAAACCTTTCTTATAGCTAGAATTGGAACAGTCCTTCCATCTCCAACATTTAGAAATCGATCGCTATTCTCAAATTTTCTACTAACCTGAAGTTCTTACAGTAAATTACAGATATGAATCAAACTTTTAGTATCCAATATCCAGATAGTAGTATCACAGATAGAAAAATTATAAGATGTTATCATATAAGCACCTTGATTTGCAATAATTTGCTTATTTCTCTTCCTAGACCTATTCAGATCAGCCTTAGACTGCTTAGTTCTGGCATAATTTTTCTACACCTTACATTTTCTTTTTCTCTCAGAAGACCGACACCCCATTGAGGATGCATCCTCAGGGGTGCAAAGGACTTATTCAATATTTGAAATATTTTCTCTAACTGAGCTTCCTTGAATTTATAATTAAATTCATCATTCATAGCAGTTCTCATTATTCAACGTACCGTCTCACGATCATTAAGCCACTTATGATAAGTGTCTCTAACCATTGCACATGCATTGGGAGCTAATGCTTCAGGTGTTGAATCTGTGATCACATATAGGATCCTTTCATGCTCTAAAATAATTTTTAATTTTCAATATCAACTATCAAAATTAGATCCCAAAAGCTTGTCACTGTCCAACAGTGAGTGGAGCGACAAACGACTAGCCATAATTGAAAGAAAAATATTAAAATCTATTAGTATATAAATTAACTAAGCCTAAAGACTTGGACTTTAGTCTAAAATTTTTTTCACTATTGTATATGAATTGATAGCCTCTACATCCAATTTGAGGAATTACCTTAATTCTTTAGTGGGTACTAGAATTCACACAACTGCACACAAGCCCTAGTTTGCTCGGCCAACCTATGTGCATCTATGGATAGGTTCTTAATCAATTATTTTTTCAAATAATTTTTAGTAATGATTTTGCCCCGATTCTTTTTCAGTAGCCTTTGGCCTCCACTAAAAGTTTCAGTTAGGTCCAACCATTAACATGACTAAACTCAGTGCATCTAACTAACAAATGATTAAGTCTGAGTTTGTTCGACCAATCTGATCACCCATCAGAGAGTCACATTTGAGTCATCATATTATGAATAATAATTCTAATAGCAGATAAGTACCAGGTGTTTGTGCCTCCAATGATTATCAAGCTAAAGACCCATTATCATCCAACTTAGTGAGAGACTATGATCTAGTTATCCCTATAACTATTTCATTTTAAGGACCTAATAATTTAGAGGATTTAGTTATATAATTTTAGAAGATAAAAAAAAAATTGATCAGCAAGTCATAAATCCTCTCACTGACTTCACCAAGTCATAAAGAAAACTAATGATAAGCTGATCTAATGGCACCTAAATCAGTCACACTGATTTGATTTAATGATCTAAGAATAAGATAAGAGATCAACTGGTAAGTCATAAATCCTCCTAATGACTTTATCGAGTCATGAAGAGGACTAGAGACAAGCTGGAGCAGAGACATCTAAATCAGTCACTCTGATTTACCTTTACTGGTATGGGTCCACTTGAATCAATTAGTGATTTAATCAAAATATAATCTACCGAATTGACCAGATAAGTGAGATCGATGGGAGGGTCTGCCTCGGCTTGCCTTGAACACTATCGAAATGGCTAGATAACTAGACTACCAATTAAAAACTGCCAATCGAATTGCCATACTTACCTTAGACACTAATTTGTTGATCAATTTTGATTCGATCAATCAAAGGACTCAGACTAAATCCCTGAGCCATAATCAGATCCATTTGGTATGGTCAAAAATATAGATTTGATCAAGCTACAACTATTGAGGTTGATCTTAAAAAAATTCTGACATAATCTAACTTAATTTTTGATTAAATTTAATCAATTTCTTTCATTAGTCTATATTGTTTCTAACCCTGGTCTAACCCAGTTAGTTGATCTGATTCAAGATAACCCATTATTCCAATGGTTTATGTGGTATCTTGGAATCTTCAATTTTCAAATCTAAATTTTTTAAACTTAATTTCAAATTAAGTTGTGAAACGTGTATTTCAGTTTGTAAAACTATTTTAGTAAGATTTCAAGTGAAGCATACATCATATATCATACAATTTTCAGATCTTAAAATTTAATTTTTAGATCTATGTTTAATAACTAAATATGTATTTATTTGATTTAAATTTTATTTGTACATCATATGCATCATAGAAACTTTTAGATCCCTACATATTACATCATATGCAACATACAATTCAGATCTTAAATCAATGTTTATGTCTGAGTTTACTTCATTAAAATTGCAATGAATCATAAATCACTTTAGATTTAATCTAAACTTATTCATGATCAAAATAATTATAATTTTTTTTTTGCTGTTCTTATTCATAAGATGTAATCACATGGCACCCCAATATACCATAAGAGCATCCCATCGAATGGAAAGAGAGGATCTTTAAACCCTACTTGCTCTTATGAACGGTATCCTGATGGTCATCCTAATCTGAATACTACGGTACTAAGATCAAAAATCTAATTTTTAAAATCAATTGCATCTACATATGTAATGAATAAAATTTAGGCATGCACTAATATGAACATGATCATATCATGCATATTACACTAATCTAATTAGATCAATGTATCATATACATTATTCAGATCTGAAATTAAATTTATACAGTATATAAAATATTCAATTCAGATCTGAAATCATATAGAAAAATAATCAGATGCACATATGAATGTATAGAAAATAAAATTCTGGTTAGACCTATTTTCATGTTGTGCAAATTTTTTTTTAAAATCAAATCTGAAAATCTATCAAAATAGATTCAATTCAGATCTTAATTAAGTCTAACTTTCAACTAAAATACTCCACAAAAAATTTTGTTAAAAATTGATTTAAAATAGATTATAAATAGGTTGTTATTTCAATAAAAATTTGTAATAAGAAAACTTCTGTTATAACAGTTTTACATCAAGCCATCATCAGCTATTGATTTGATTCTTGAAATTTGATCAAAACCAGATTAAAAAAAATTTAATTAATAGGTTTAAATTAGATTTAATGTCTAACATAAAAATTTGATTATATATCAAATATATTCATATCAAAAAATAAATCAACTATGCATTGCAACCTGGCTCTGATACCAGTTGAAGAAAAAAATTCGATTAGCATTGGATTGTCAGGGTGCATCTGAAAAAATTTTTATTCTAAATATTATAATCTTTATAAAATTATACCTTGTATGCAGTGGATTCAATAAAGAAGAGATCAAAAATCTTGGGGTTTCTTAAATTTGATATCTCGTGAGGCCTGGATGTGTAGGCCCTCTATTTCGCGTGCACGCTAGGCTCTATAGGGAAGCAGGATAAACTCTCGAGATGTCGTACCTTCTAAAGGCAACAAAGAATAAGAAAATATCTGATTTCTTCTCAAAGGGATGCCTAGGAAAGCCCCCTTGATGCCCAAGAAAATCAGCGCCAAGAAGACCACCACGCAAGGGAAGAAAGGATGCCTCCTTTCTTGTTGTCGCACAACCCATCTAACTCACGGTGTTTTATTTCTTTTGTCGCACAAAAGTTTTCACCATCACCAGTAGTTAGAGCCCTCCCCTTAAATAGATGTTGGACATCCATATCTGATTAAGACCCAATTTGATTAGGACTTTTAATTCAAACCAATTTGAATTAGTTTTAGCATTATCAAATAAGGAAACCTAAGAGAAAAAGGAGAGCACCAAGCTTGGTGTGTGAACTCTCTTCACGCACGCATGCAAAGGAGTGGAAATAAATCAGTGCTCACTCCCTCTTTTAGTCAGCCACTTCATGAGAGAAAGTCTCAGAGTTTTGGGACTCTTTGGTTCTAAACCAATTTGGCTCAAATTTGATCCGATTCAAATTTGATTCGAACCTAATTCGAACCAAACTTGAAGAGTCTGTCAATCCTAATCTAATTAAGATTCTGATCTAAGTCTAACTTAAATTTTTAATCTAATTAACGTTAATTAAATTAGATATAATCTAAAATTAATTAGAACATAAATTTAATCTCACATAAATTCCTTGGATCACTGATCAGATCATTATCATTCTCAAAATTAAACCTGCACCTCATATCCAGTGCTAGCTAGACATAGTCACCTATTTAAATTCATATGACTCTTAACTTAATTCTCAATTAAGCTAATTTATTTATTCAATCAAGTTTCATACTTTTAAATAGAATACATAGATATTAGATCAATTCTTTCCTACTTTAACTGACTTTATGCATGACTCCATAGGTTCGAGCACTAAGCCGGTAGCACAAAAATTATTTTCTATACTAATCGAAGTTACTATCTAGTAATGATGGTTTCTGATGTCTGAATAGATTGAATATTTACAAAGAAATATTCAAGAATCTTAAAATATGGTTACCGTATAATTCATCCTTTTGACCCTGAATGCTTAGGATGATCTAAGATTTAACTGTCAACCCTAGATAAATCATCCACATTGTATTTCAACCTTTCAAATCTATCACATGAAATATTTCGATCGAGATTTTACTAAATTGAAATAAAGTGATGCATTATCTCCTATAATTTTGAAGGGTCAATCCTATCTTGATCTACACATAAACTTCGTAAGTATTTAACTGTACCCAGTAGCCTTTCATTACTGTATTATAAATGTAGATAGTCTGACACCAAAGCATAGTGAGTTATTTGTAAGTCACCATAGTGATCTTAAGTCTGAGGGATACTTATGTCTATACCCTTTGTGAGCTATCCTTGATAGCAGAGTGCTCCACAGGTGAGTCATTTGTTCAGTGATGATGTACTCCTACATCTCACCTATATGCTATACCAGTATCTTCATATTCTTTGGTTATAAGGATAACCAACCTATATGGCACACAACGATATATACTTGATAAACATCATCATCCTTTGATGATGAATTATTTGGTTGTGAATATGGTTTAAGAACTATTCGATAAATCCTGCTTTATCGATTATTTTATAGTTCTAAGAATTTTATCACAATGTAAGAGTTCTAATAAGAAAAATATACAATTTGTGATGAAAAATATCAAATAATTTTTATTAATTCATAATTCATATGTAGATTACAAAGAGTATAGTCATTCATATGATTAGCTTTAGGATATATTTTCTAACACGTATTTAATCGATATACAGAGAGTCCATCTCAGATTTTACAGCTTCAAGCCATCTGTCAGAGTCTCTACTCATGACTATTTTTGAATAGATCATCGGATCTTTATTCTCAATAATAAATCCATATCTGAATGGTACATTATACACTCTGATTGATCTTCAGAGAGAAGGTGTATGTCGAGGTTGTGCCTCATCATTGAGCATATCTAGTCGAGGATCAACTTGTGGACTCTCTACAGATTGTTATGGGATAGTTCACAGGTCTTGAACTACTCAAGTTCAATTATCCTCCCACTGCCAGTGGCATACCTACTGGTAAATACTTTTTATTCAGTAGGATGGTAAAAATAGTATTACATACTCTTCTTAGAATAACCTACAAACATGCACTTATCTGATCTAGCATAAAGCTCATGTACATCAACTCTTTTCACATAAGCGAGATAGCCCCATATCTTATATGAAGTGCTAGTAATAGATTTTAATGATATTTTATTTAAAACATATACAGTAGTTTCTAGGGCAAATACCTAGAATGAGATCAGATGATTTGTGAAGCATTATGATGGACCATGGCATATCTCATATAGAGTATCCATCTCGGGCCTAAGTTGTTATCAATCTTCAAACATCCATATGCACAAGGCCTAACAGCTCGGTTGCCTTATCCCCATATCCAATAAATGGAGATTGGGTCACCTTTATTCAGCTTCCATATTCCTTGCAATCCCTGCAACATCTTGCATAAATGAGAACTGAAGGAGATATCAATACCAAAGAATTGAAACTGAACTACTCGATGATAAATTTTGTCTGTATCAAATACAAACCTCTAGCAAATGCAACCTTTGTAGTTTGCTACTACTTCATACTTGCAAGACAGCTCTTACAACTTTATTGCCAATACTCAATATTGCTGCAATGAAAATAGGCACCTGTGGTGGAGACATTCTTCGCCTTATTCTCCTTGATGATGCTATCCATGAAACGAATTTGACTAACCCAATTGCAAGATCAAGTCAGTCAGGATATACTTGACAGTCATACTATCATCCCGTCATATCTTATATACGATTTTTTCTCTTTTATAGCATCATCCCCATCAAATCAGGATTAGGAAAATAAAGAATATAGGAGACTTTCTCGTAGGTGAGAATTATTCTCAGGTTCCTTAACTAGGCCATGTAATTTATTTCGATTAATTGATTAATAGTGATAGTGAACATGCATATGTATCTATATGAATAAAACATAAAAGGACTACTCATGATGACATGCATAATTAGACGAGGTCTTTTATCTAATCGTGTCTTTCACTTATTTGGTGAATTCCATAGCCCTCTCATATGGAAAACGAGAAACCCTATCGTCAAATTCTTAGTGAGGTTGAGATCCCAATTTCTCTTCAAAAGTCTTGTGGTTGCACAACAAACCTTTGAGAAGTTCATAAGCAGAAAACTCTTTCTAATTGTTAGATGTGTGCCCTAGATACCAGATTGGCTGACACATTCCTATACAAATGTAAGGGCAAATTTATAATTTTGACTATAAATCAATAAATGGGTTATTCTTCTATCACATTGTGTATATTGTATCTGTGATACATCCTTTGAGTTAGTAAGAATGTCAATTCATAGTTTCAAGAGTTAAAAATTTAAGGCATGAATTTATATAACTAACTCATAAACAGCTCCTGACCATAGGATCATCACGAGAATGGTGATCAATCTAGAAGGTTGGTGTACGATCGCTTTCTTAGGATAGATGTGTCTTGAGTCTACGGTGTGGAGACACTAAAGTGAGAGTACAGATATTCATTGAGAATGAGAGTACTGAGCGTGACCATATCGAGCAGTCATAAGGAAGTCTACTTTCTCGTCGATGACTAGCTCGATGCTGCAGTTGTGTGTCGAGTTCTTTGACCTGAGGTGCATCGATAGTTCACCTTGAGTGTGTTATAGTTTGACTACACCATAACTCAATCTCCTAGCCATTCGAAACCCTGAGGTGTATGTTGGCTGTAGCATATTCATTATAGGAACTAGGTCGTACCAAGATGGGATCTATCAACCTCAGTAGATGAGAGGAGTAGTCCTATGATGATCGAAAGATCGAGTCCTTAAGCCCAAGGCCATGGCAGAGTGAAATAATAAAAAAAAGTTTTTTATTGGGATTTTACATCAGACTCGGATCGATCGATTAATTCATATGACTGATGTTGGGTTTGACGAGTTTACCTTAACCCTAATTCCATCAGGACTCATGATAAAAGAACTCAATCACATAGGTAGCTGCACCGAGAGGTTCATCTTCAGTTCTGATGGGTTGCCATCACATACTGCTAGGTGTCACTGGTAGATTTTGGATGCAATTAGAATGATATTAATGATCGATCATTCTAATTGTCTGAATCAGAAGAGTTCTGATCCATCGAAAGGAGTTTCGATGATGTCGATGATGAGATCATGACATATCTCATTACCATACAGAATTGAACCTAACTGGGTCACACTAACAAGGGTTAGGATCTGGATGTCATCAATTGGGCTAGCCCAATTGATTTAGATTAGATCCAATTAGGTTCAAGAAAATCGTGCTAGCACTCGATTGAGCCTAACTTTCTCCTCGTGTAATCTTTTCTATCTCTACTGAGCCAAATGTGATTTGACTCATCCAGAGAATCTTAGAAAGGTTTTTCTTAGTCTAAATGAAGTTTGTTCAGCTTAGAAAAGGCTTGTCTTAATTCATGAGATGAATTTAAAATAAGCACCTACTAATTCCTATCACTTGCCAATTTTATTTTAGGACATTTGTCAAAAGTTGACATATGGGTCTTAAATTGAAGGCCATTTGGCAAGAGCTTATTGAAGGATTTTTGTAGAGCCAAACCACATCAAATTGGACACCATAATTAGATTATGGTGTGAGCCCAATTGGATTAAAGTGGGCACCCCAAATGGATAAGGATGAAGAGTCCTGATTAATATGGACTCTTTGGCGCCAACCCTTGCTTGTGCTTATCCAAAGTTGGTGCCAACATAGGAGAGAGATTGGGGGTTCTTATCTGATGGGATCAGATTACATCACTCCACCAATCAGAATTTTTCCAAAATTAATTAAAATTTTTTGATTGGTCGAATGATATGGTACTCCGCAGCGCAGCAAGGTCTATATAAACCCTGCCTGCACCTAGGGTTTTAAGTTTTTATGAAAAACCATCAATAGCTGCCACCCCCTCCCTTCTTCTCTAAATCTTCCCTGCTCTCCTTTCTCTCCTCTTCACATCCAAAGAGTTGGACATTCATCTGGTGCAAGGAAAAGGCATGGTGATGCCTAGAACAGAAAGGCTGTAGGACATCTTCGACAGGCTGCTGCTCCAACTTCAGAAGGAGTTCTAAACCACTTCCAAATCAGATAGAGATCTAATTTTTGAAGCATAGATTCATGAGGAGAAGAAATTCTAGGTCCTTTTTGAGTGGATATCGATAGAGGCCAGGCACTTGCTTGGCAACATCAGAACCTTGGACTGTGTAGAGATCATCTAAAGGGTAATCAGATTACCCTTGAGGTTTGTCTATACTTCTCATACTTTTAGATTTAATTTTAGATTTTAAATATTAGATAATAAAATTAAATTTAATAGATATTAGATCTAAAATAGCATAGGATAAAAAATTTTAAATTATTTCACCCCAGATTTGATGAAATCTGGAAGATCCTACAAAGGAAAAAGATGATTTTTCCTTCAACTGGTATCAGAGCCAGGTTTATGGCTCAGTTTCAGATCTAATTTAGATCTAATTTTAATTTTAATTTATTTAATATTAAAAAATTTTAAATATCACATCAGATGTGATAAAATTTAAAATCAAAATATTTAAAATTAAATCTAATAAGATCTAACATGCATAAGATGCATGACTAGACTAGGATTAGTTGAATCCATGAACAGTCTTAAGTTTTAATATTTTAATGAGATTAAAATATGAATTAAGTCTAATTTATTTTTTATTTTTATGATATTATAAGTGTTATAATCAGATCAAAAAATAGAAAATAAAATTTTAATTTTCCATAAAATTGATCTGTTGCATGCCTAGACTAGTTGTAGAATTATTTTAGTAACTTGTCTAGAATAGATTTAATTTTGAATAGTTCAATTTAAATATTATTTTTTAGATATTACATATGATGTATCAGATCTGAAAGCATATTGTTGGTGCAGAATTTTGTCAAAGCTAGAGAAGCTGGAGCTGAGATGACCGCGGCCGCCGTCGGGACCTGCAAGGGAAGTCTAAATCGGAGTTGGGGGTGCTCCGGCAAGACCCTCCGATGCTCAAATCAGTACTCTGCTTCAACAGAAATGGAGTGCTCGAGTGAAAATTTTAGTAGAGTTTCGAGATAGAGTTTAGAGCTTAGAGAAGAATGTATCTGAGGGTCTCTTTTTATAGATGAAGAGCGTAACTGATTGACAGTGACGTCTGTAACTGCCTAGTAGTGGGCCGTTCAGAGCCACGTGGAGTTTATTATAGAGAGTAGTGGCGTCAGAGGCTGTTTCGGGTCATGTGGAGTTTGTTACGAAGAGTGGAGTGATGTCCGTTGTCATGACTTGTCAGAGAGTGGTGGAGCCATGCGGAATCCATTGCAGAGAGTGGAGTAGGGTAGTGGGCCATTGTCGTGACTTGCCAGAGAGTTTGAATCTATTGGCTGAAGCTCGATTGGGATGTCTGATGGAGCAGAATGGCTCTCTATCTCATCGATCTAGGAGAAGCTCGGATGTTTTCGAGGTTGCGACGGATCTACTGTTGTTGGGTGCCTAGAGCACTGATGCTGCAGGCGAAAGCCATCTGCTGTAGAAGCTCGGATGATGACTTTCTGTTGGGGAAGTCTGGTTTCATGAAGAATCTGACGGAGGGTCGATCGGAGGTGGACTTCGGATGGTGTTAGGAAAATTCGTTCGTTGGAGGAGTCTGGGATCTTGTGGAAGTCTGGATGGTGTTGTTGAAGTTCGACTGACTCTATTGAAGGTTGATGGCTGGGGAGATTCAGCAGACACCGGAGGTGATCGATCGTTGTAGAAATCCAGCTACTAGAGCCTGTCTGTTGTAGAAGCTCGTCCGAAATCCATCCGCTATGGAAGTTCGGACAGAGCCCGATTCTTACAGAAGGCTGAAAGGAGGCCGCTTATTGTAGAAGCTCGATCGAAGATCGATTGTCATGGAAGCTTAGAGTGGTGACCTGGCCGGTGGAGCCTGTCCCGTTGTAGAAGCTCGTCTGGGATTCAGAGTAGATATCCGATGTAGACCGCCTGCAGTAGGAGTTTGGAGTAGACTGCTTTCTGTAGAAATTTGGCTCTCGCAGGAGCTCGGGTGGAATCCGAAAGGCGGTCGACCATCGTAAAAACTTGGATGGAGTCTGGTTACTATAAAAATCTCATTGTCGGAGAAGCTCGGATATTGACGAAGTCCGGATAGAGTTCAGAGTAGGGTCTTCCATGGTCGGAAGAAGTCTGAAAGAGATTCGGAGAATAGTTGATCACTGTAGAAGATCGGCTGATAGAGAAGCCAAGAGAGCCTTTGGAGCGACCCGGTAGATGAATGGAGAAGTTCATTGTCGGAGAAGTCTAGATGGTATTATGGAAGCTCGAATGGTCGAGGTGGTTCAGAAAGACGCCGCACAAGGTCGGAAGCCAAAAAAGTTCTGGAAGGGTCGGTCTTTTACAAACTTCGACTGGCGGTATTTTATACCCAACACCAGTCTCCCTACTTTCGAGTTCAGATTCTGAATGAAGGGGTACAGAGAAATTCTCATAGCCGAAGTTGCCCCCCTCGATTTTCGCACTCGGTGGTTTTTAGATATTTTGGTGTTTGGCGCGCTGATGCTGAAGTTTTTTCAAATCAAGGCGATCCGAGAGGATTTTTTCAAAATTTCCATCGGAGCGTGGCTCTAGGTATGGTGCATTAATGATTTTGTCAGCTGTCAGCCATTTTCAACAGCCTGTCATGGTGAGTGGGACACACAGCGAGTGTAGGTCGGCCAGAGGAGATTGCAATCATTACTGCACCGGGCCCTGTTGCCTATTTAAACCCTCTCTCCCCTTTCAAAAATTTCATCTTGCCTCCTGTTGGTGCCCTTCTTCTTCTTCCCCAAGAGCTCCATCCCTTTCGGCCTTAGGCATTCTTCGAGTCGATCCCCTTCCCTGCATCTCTGGGCTTCTCGGACCAGTCTAGGTTAGTTCCAGAACTCTCCTCTTTGCTTTTTCCTTTGCTGTTCTTCATTCATTTTTTCTCCTTTTACATTCTGCCTGTTCAATTTTTTGCAAGCACCCCATCTCTTATTTTTCCCAATTTTTTCATGATTTTTAGGGTTTTTGCTCGATCCATAATGTCCTCCAGCACTTCTTCCTTTAGTAGTTCTAGGAGTTCATCCGTCCCAGCTCCCCAAAACCTTAGCTCTGTAGAAGAACCTCATCTGATCTTTGTACCAGGCACTATCCCCAGTTCTCTAACCTCGAAGGAACTCTCACTGATTAGGATTCAATACAGGGTTCCTCCAGAGTACGAGCTGGAGCTTTTCGGACTGACCGACCGGGCTAGCGCTCCTCCTCCCAGCTGCTTCTGTCTATACCAAGAAGTTTTTCGCACCAGGCTTCGACTTTCGCTTTCCCCTTTTGTTATTTCTCTCTTTCACTTCTTAAACATTTCTTTAGTTTCCGTCGCGCCGAACTCCTTTAGGTTTCTAATAGGATTTCTTTCTCTTTGTAGCTTAGCTGAAGTTCGGCCGACTCTTTCTTTGTTTAGGAACTTCTATACTTTCAAGTGTCACCCCTTGGCAAAGGACTGGTGGTACTTCTCCCCCCAGTTCGATAGAAAGGGGTTGTTGAAAGGCACCCCCTCTTCTATCCACAATTGGAAGGAGAGGTACTTCTACGTTCGGTGCCCGACCTTGGAACTGGAATTACCCCCTAGGGCTCTTTGAGGGATTCCATCCGTCGGGCTTCTAAACTGGAAAAGGACGACCACGAAGCCTACAATAAGCTCGAGGCCTATCCAGCCCCTCTCCTCTCTGACCTTTTGAAAGAACAACTCTTGTTTAACGTCGGTCTGAGTTCTCTTAACCCTGTCGGTACCCCCTTTTTTTTTTTGCTGCTTCCCCTTTCTCTTATTCTATCTCTAAGCCATGTTGATCTTCTTCTATTGCAGACATGGACGCAGGCATGGCTCGAAGGTTAGCCCAGGGTCTCAAGACCCACAAGAGAAAAGGTGCCTCGACTTCGGGGTTGGCGAAGAGAGCCAGGACAGAAGAGACAAGCTCGATCGTGCCCGCTCAGGTGGCTGTTGCCGTCGATGCCCCTTCCGATGTCGAACCCAAAATGCCCTGAGCCTCCTCAAGGAGCTCTCCGATCGAGGATCCCACTCCAGAGGCTCATCCTGAGGGAGCACCCGGGGCCGAAAGGAGGAGGAGAAAGAAGAACCTGGCCCATAAAAGCCGCAGTCGCAAGGCTGCCGTCGAGGAGGCCGACGGCTCTGAGGAGGACCTAGAGAAAAATCCCTTCAACAATAGGGATTTAATAAAGAGGCTGGTCGAAGGGTGCATTCTGTCCGAGGTCGTCCAAAGGATCGTCCTTGTCGATCTTGAGCTATGGGTCTGGGACTCTCTGGGATCTTTTCTCGAAGTAGGTTAATTCCCTTTTTTCTCCTTCTTACTTCTTTACTTAATTTACTCCTTAGCCTTTATATTGACTCCCCGACCTCTCTTGCAGATTGGACACCAGCTTGTCGCCAATGTCGAGGTGGTGAAGATCGCCAAGAGGGAGGCAGCTCGAGCGGAGGAAGATCGCCTTGCTGAGGCCACCTGCCTCGAGGAGAAGATCGTCGAGGTCATAAGTCTCCAGGAGGCGCTGGAAAAGGAGGGACAAACCTCGTCCGATTTAAGGACCGCCTTGGAGGAGGAGAAAAAGAAGGTAGAGGCCGAGGTCTCCGAACTGAAGGTGCAGGATTCCGAGCTGAAAGCATGGATCCCATCCCTGGTCTCGGAGGTAGGGGCCCGAGCAGTGGAGAAGTTCAAAGCCTCCTCTGAGATGGAGGATCTATAGGTCCAGTTCGGCCAGGATGCCTTCATCAAGGGTTTCAAACTCTGCCAAGAGAAGATGGTCGGAAGGTTTTTTGAGCTGGACCTCGGCTTCTTGGATGAGGTGTCCGACGATGAAGCCAGACCTTCCGAAGCCGCTGTCGGTCCTCCTCCAGTCGGGACCTCTTCGACCACTGCAGTCGCCATTGCTGACCTTCTGGGGATGCCGAGCCCCTTCACTTCTGCCCCAGAGGTCTGAAACCTTTAGTTTTATATTTTTTCTTTATGGTGACTTTTCTTCGTTCTCTTGTACTTGAAAATTATTTAGTCAATGAAATCAGATTCTTTTTTACAGAGAGCCCCCTTTTTTCTTCTACATTCTTTTCCTTCTTTTTTGTCTTCTTGCACTAATTTGAGTCATGACGCTCTTGTCTTCCAACAACAGTGCCCGACCGAAGCTCTTCCCCTACCATAGGGGATTCCTCTGAAGTCGATGATTCGAGACCTCCGAAGGAAAGTTTGTCAGTTGATGAAGAAATTCAAGAAGCTGGAAGACGAACTTCACCGACTGAGGGAGAGCCATTCAGAGGTCACTGTGGAGGCTACTCGCTTTTGGGACCTCCACAAGAAGAGTTTCATGGAATACACCTAGAGGAAGGCTGACTTCATGGCAGAGCTTGAGGAACTCCGAAAATACACCAGCGACCGATCTTGGACTCAGGCTTCCAAGATCATCTCTTTTGAAGTCGAGCTGGCAGCTGCACGAGAAAAGATTGACCAGTTGGAAGGGAGCTCATCCTGGCTCGTAACTCAAGCCGAACATGACCGAGACTGGTCGATCAAATTCTCTGACCTTCAAAAGCAGCTGTAGGATGTTGAGGCGAACTACAACGCCTATCGGATCGGCTGGTGCGGGCAGGTAGAGGACTATCGAAGGAAGCTCCAAATGGCGACCGACGAAGTTGCCCACCTTCAGAGGCAGTTGTCTGAGAGAGTCCAGCCTGTCTCTGCACAAGGCTCCGACGAGCTCCGCTCCTTGAGGGAGACCATGGCAGAACTATCTGCGACCCTTGGGCAGGAGGAGGCCGAACTGCAGCGACAGAAGATTCAGCTGGTCCACGAGCAGCAGGCGGTCAGAGATGCCGAGGCAGAGTCCGAGGTCCTGAGGAACAGGCTTTGGGAGTCGGAGAGCGAAAGTCGACAGTTCCACCAAATGTACCAGGAGATGCTGCTGAGAAAGATAGAACTAGAGGAAGAAGTCAAAAACTTAAAGAAATCCCTAATAAGGACTGGAATCGAGAGCTCGAAGTCGGAAGAAGCTGAGCTTCCTTAGAGCCCCTCTTTTTTTTTATCTTTCATCTTTCCATGTATTCTTTTTCTTTTCTTGTCGTTTCTCTTTTTTGGCCTTCGAGGCTTTGTAATGTACACTTCACTAATGAAATGAAAAGAAAATTTTTCATTACCTTATCCATTCTAATATTGAGTTGTCATTTACCAAACTTTTTTTGTCTATTTCTCCTCGACCTGTGTTGAGTTTCCTCTTAGCGACTAAGGGTTTTTGATAGGAATATCCTTCCTCATTGAGATGAGGTCCCTCGTGTCTTTGACGTAGTTTGTTTTTCACTTATCGCTGGTGTAGTTCGTCGTCTTCCCTTCTTATCTCCCTTTTTCTTTTTATTTGGGTGAGGGTTTTCCCTTTAGGCGAGGGCTTTCCCTCTGCTCTTAGCGGGGTTGTGGGGATGTAGAGGAGCCACTGAGGAGGCTTTTCTCTTCATCTGATTCTGATCGATTGGGTCTTTGTTTGTGTTAGGGCGAGATTTTCCTTATATCTCCGAAATACTCAATTTCAGCTCATGCTAGGACAAGATCCTCCTCCTGTTCCTAACAAGGCTATGGGAGCACATAAGGGTCATTGCAAGGGCCTCTCTCCCCATCCGGTCTTTAAGTAATCGGGCCTTTGACTTTGCTCATGTTAGGACGAGGTTCTCCTTCTGTTCCTAACAAGGCGGTGGGGGCACATAAGGGCCGCTGCTAGGGCCTCTCCCCCCATCTAATCTTTAAGTAACTGGACCTTCGACTTTGCTCATGTTAGGATGAGGTTCTCCTCCTGTTCTTAACAAGACTGTGGGGGCACATAAGGGCCATTGCAAGAGCCTCTCCCCCCATCCGGTCTTTAAGTAATCGGGCCTTTGACTTTGCTCGTGTTAGGATGAGGTTTTCCTCCAGTTCCTAACAAGGCAGTGGGGGCACATAAGGGCCGCTGCTAGGGCCACTCCCCCCATCCAGTCTTTAAGTAACCGAGCCTTCGACTTCGCTCATGTTAGGATGAGGTTCTCCTCCTGTTCCTAACAAGGCTGTGGGGGCACATAAGAGCCATTGCAAGGGCCTCTCTCCTCATCCAGTCTTTAAGTAACTGGGCCTTCGACTTTGCTCATGTTAGGATGAGATTTTTCTCCTATTCCTAACAAGACTGTGGGGGCACATAAGGGCCATTGCAAGGGCCTCTCCCCCCATCCGGTCTTTAAGTAACCAGGCCTTCAACTTTGTTCATGTTAGGACGAGATTTTCCTCCTGTTCCTAACATGCTTAATTTTGATTGTATGAGGGAGTTACTTCCTGTTGTTATAAACTCATGCTAAAAAAAAAATATGCAAATATGAAACTTTTATTTGAGGCAAAGCTATTGGTAATACATTCGTAGATTTTTTAAATTTCATGGTCACGGAAGGTCTGCTCCTTCGAGCTCTGTTAGGTAGTATGTTCTGGTCCGGACTACCTCCTTGACTTCATACGGGCCTTCCCAGTTTGGGATAAGTTTTCCTTGATTTTGAGGTTGTGAGACAGCGGCTCGTCGAAGTCCAGGTCCCCCGCTCTGAAGGCTTTGCTTTTGACCCAAGAATTGTAGTAGCGGGCTACTTTCTACTTGTAAGCTGCCATCCGAACTTGAGCTGTCTCCCACTTTTCTTTTAACAAGTCAAGGTTGGCCTTGAGATCCTGTGGGTTGTGCTACTCGTCGAATGCCATGACTCGTGCTGACGGAAGCTTGAGTTCAATCGGGATCACGGCTTCTGTTTCGAAGGCTAAGGCAAAGGAGGTCTTCCCTGTGGGCAATCTTTGAGTAGTTCGGTATGCTCATAACACATGATAAAGCTCGTCTGCCCAAGTTTCCTTTGCTTTTTCAAGTCTCATCTTGATTCCTTACAACAGAATCCTGTTAGTCACCTCGACCTCGTCGTTTGCCTGCGGATGGGCTACCGAAGTGAAGTTATGGGAGATATTTAGGTCCTCACAAAATTCAGCAAACCTTGCTCCAGCAAATTGCCACCCATTATCAGTAATGAGGGTTCTGGGTAAGCCGAACCTATAGACAATTGACTTTCAGATGAAGTCCTACACTTTAGCTTCTGTAATTTTTGCCAAAGATTCAGTTTCGACCCACTTGATGAAATAGTCTATTGCCACCAAGAGGAACTTCCACTGTCCGAATACCATGAAAAAAGGTCCGAGGATATCCATCCCCTATTGAGCAAACGGCCATGGGGCACTCAATGGTGTAAGTTTAGAGGCAGGTTGCCTTTGGATATTTGCATATCTTTGACACCGATCACACCTTCTGACATATTCGATGGAGTCGTGGTACATGGTAGGCCAGTAATAGCCTTATCGGAGCAGTTTGTGGGATAAAGATCTGGCCCCCAGGTGACTTCCACAGACTCCCTCATGTATCTCCCTCAAGGTGAAGTCGGCTTTAGAAGGCCAGAGATATTTCAGGAGAGGCAAAGAGTACGACCTCTTGTATAGCTTGCCTTCGTAAAGGATATATTGGGAGGCCTGGTTTCTAAGCTTTCGAGCTTCTTTTGCATCAGGAGGAAGAATCCCATCTTTGAGGTATGCAACCAGTGGGTTGATCCAGCTGGGTTCACGGTCGATCTCCATCACAAGCTGTGATTCTTCTGTACTTGGGTACTTCAAAACTTCGAAGAAGACTTCCTTAGGCAGCTCAGTCAGAGCCAGGGTAGCCATCTTGGAGAGAAGGTCTGCCCTGGTATTTTCTGTTCTTGGGATCTGCCTGATGTCAAAGCTGTCGAAGGTAGGGATGATTTGCTTTACCTTTTCTAGATACTTGGCCACACTATCCTCCCGAGCTTCATAATTTTTGTTGACTTGTCCCACCACTAATTGAGAGTCACTGTTGGCTTGAAGCTGATCTATTTCTAACTCTTTGGCGATCCTTAGTCCTGCAATCAGAGCTTCATATTCTGCTCCAATATTTATCGCAGAAAACTCGAAGTGCAGTGCATACTCCGTGATAATTCCATCTGGATTGACCAAGATCAGGCCCGCACCTGTGCTTGACATGTTGGAGGAACCATCCACGTAGAGGGCCTAAAAACCATCAGGGAGATCAGTTCTTTCTTCACGGGAGTTCGGCTGGAGCCCTGGGTTGTCAGCTTCATCTCGTCCAAGTTCAGCCTCTTCTGAGATAGTGCATTCCACCATGAAGTCTGCTAATATCTGAACTTTTATCGTCGATCGAGGTCGATAGTCGATGTCAAACTCTGTGAGCTCGACTACCCATTTCGCTATCCTCCTAGACGCATCCGCTCGATGCAGAACCACCTTGATCGGCTGGTCGATGAGCAGTGTTATGGTGTGCCCTTGAAAGTAAGGTCGGAGCCTTCGAGCTACAATCAACAAGGCGTAAGTTAGTTTCTCTAACTTAGTATACCTAGTTTCGGCATCCCTCAATACTCGGCTTATGTAGTAGATCGATCGTTGAATTTTTGCTTCTTCCTTAATCAGAACTACTGCGAGAGCCACAGGAGAGACCGTCAGGTACAGGAATAACTCCTCTCCAGGTTCGGGCTTTGCCAATAGTGGAGATGAGCCGAGGTAGTTCTTCAGTTCTTCAAACTCTTGCTGACATCCACTGGTCCAACAGAAGTTCTTCGGCTGCTTGAGAGTCTGAAAGAAAGGTAGGCACCGCTCGGCCGATCTTGAGACGAAACGATTTAGAGCCGCTACTCTCCCAGTAAGGCGCTGAACATCCTTTATTGACTTCGGGGTGGTCATTTTCTGGATGGCATGAATCTTTTTCAGATTTGCTTCGATCCCGTGCTCCGATACCATAAAACCTAAGAATTTTTCTGAGGTTACTCCAAAAGTGTACTTGGCTGGATTCAGTTTCATCTTGTATTTTTGGAGGGCACTGAAGGTCTCCTCAAGGTCAGCGATGTAGTTTATCAAGGATTTATCTTTTACGAGCATATCGTCCACGTAGACCTCCATGTTGCGGCCGATCTGCTCTTTGAGGATTTTGTTTACCAGTCGCTGATAGGTCGTCCCTGCATTTTTGAGGCCAAAAGACATGACCCTGTAACAATAAAGGCCATGGTTAGTAATAAAAATAGTTTTTTTTTCGTCCTCTGGTGCCATCCTGATTTGATTGTAGCTGAAGAACACATCCATGAAAGTGAGAAGCTCGTGGCCCGAGGTTGCATCCACTAATTGATCGATTCTGGGTAGGGGATAACTGTCCTTCGGGCAGGCTTTATTTAGCTTTTTGAAGTCTACACACATCCTCCATTTATCATTCGCCTTCTTAACCAGGACCACATTGGAAACCCAGCTCAAATAGTTGACCTTTCTGATGAACCCGACTTTCAGGAGTTTATCAACTTCCTCAGCTATTGCCATTTGTCTTTTTGGTGCATGACTTCGAACTTTTTTCTTCATCGGTCGGTGTTTGGGATCAACAGCCAGACGGTGTTCCATAACTTCAGCATCGATCCCTGGCATGTTCGTCGGAGCCCAAACAAAAATATCTGCATTCTTTTATAGAAAATTGATAAGCTGTGTCTGCACCTCTTTCCCCATGTTGGAGCCGATCTTCACCACGTGCTCTTCATTCCCATCATTCAAAGGAATTGAGACAAGATCTTCCATTGGCTCACCCCATTCTTCAGTCAGGTCGTCGTGGGTGTCCAATCCATCAATCGGATAAGGATCAGGCTGACCACTTTTTTGTAGGGCTATATTATAGCAATGTCTTGCCAGGGCTTGATCTCCTCTGACTTCTCCGACCCCCTGGCTAATGGAAAATTTTAATTTCAAATGGTAGGTCGATACTACAGCTTGGAGGGCGTTGAGGTCAGGTCGGTCGAGTATTACGTTGTAGGCAGACGGTGCCCTCACTACCAGGAAATCTATTAGCACTCTGGATTATCTCAAATACTGACCTGCAACTACAGTCAAAGTTATTACTCCCTCCACTAGCATAGCATCGCCAGTAAACCCTACCAACGGAGAGCTAATCGGCCCTAACCGACCATCAGGGATGGATATTTTTGAGAATACATCGTAAAATAAAATATCGGCCGAGCTTCCACTATCAACAAGAATGCAGCATATATCATAATTAGCAATATTTAAAGAAACTACAACCGCATCGTTATGGGAGAATTGGATCTCCCGGGCATCTTCTTCAGTAAAAGTTATAGATCTTTCAGTTCTTTGCTGCTTGAGCGGTCCGATCGATCCACTGGCCCCTCCCCTCCGGGGCCCTCCAGAGATGGTGTTGATGATCCCGATTGGAGGCCGATCTCCAGGCTGTTCTTCCCTCCTTGGTGGCTCTAGTTGTGGCAGAGCCCTCGATCAATCCTCCCTACCTTCAGACCGGTGTCGGATGAATCTGTCGAGCCGACCCCACCTGATGAGCTCCTCGATTTTGTCTCGGAGCTGAATACATTCCTCCGTGTCGTGGCCGTGGTCACGATGATAGAGGCAGAATTTGTTTGGGTTGCACTTCCTGGGGTGCAAATGCATCCTTTCCGACCTCGACAGCTGCTCCCTGACCTCCATCAGCACCTGGGCTTTTGGAGCATTGAGTGGGGCATAACTGTAGAATCTTCCTGGGGGAGAGCCCCGTCAAACTCTGCGGTTTGGGCTCCTCTGCTTACGAGCTCGAGGAGGAGTCTGGACACGCCTGTGTCTGAGAGGAGTTCGAGAATGTAGCCGAGCTTTACTTGACTCTTTTTCAGCTGCGGGCTTGCTGGAGCCACCCACCTGCCGCTCCTTCGCAGCCTCCTCGTCCTTCAACTTGAAGGCTTCCTCTGCTCGGACATATCCTTCGGCCCGAGCCAGCAAATCAGTGAAGTCCATGGGATACTTCTTTTTCAGGGAGAACAGAAGATCATTCTTTTGAAGATCGCTCTTTAAGGCGAACATTGCAACTGATTGGTCCATGTTTCGGACCTCCAATGCGGCGGCATTAAATCGGTTGACATAAGTTCGGATGGATTCTCCCTCCTTCTGCTTGATGTTGATAAGGGATTTCGAACCTCTCCGGGGATGTCGGCTGCTAACAAAGTGAGCCGCAAACTGGTGGCTCATCTGATCAAAGGAGAAGATAGTACCCGACTTCAGTGCCAAGTACCAATTCCTTGCTGCTCCCTTCAAGGTAGATGGGAAGGCCCAGCACAGGATAGCGTCTGGCGCACCATGGAGCAGCATCATTATCCGGAAGGCCTCCAGGTGGTCAATCAGATCTGAGGTCCCATCGTAGCTTTCAAATTGGGGGAGCTTGAAGTTTGGCGGGATCAATTCCTACATGATCATTTGAGAGAAAGGAGGGTCAGTACAGATGTTCTCACCGTAAGCAGGGGGAGCGTGGTGGAGCTCTTCGATTCGTCAGTTCATCTCCTGGAGCCTTTGATCCAGAAGGTCCTTTCAACTGCGAGTCTCGAGGGTCTTCTGACAGAATGGAGGTAGGGATCCTCCAGGGGTGGAATCATGATTAGATTGAGGGCTCTCCACCCTCGGCTTCCCCTTTCCAGGGAAGACAGGGCGACTGGCCCAGGTGGCCCACCTTATTATCGAATTTTGAAACTCCGATGATGCTCTTTCCAGCCGCACTGATGCCTGTGGCTGTTGCTGCTGCTGCTACATGGCCTGCACTACTTCGGTGAGGCCTCTGACCTGCTGAACCAGTAGGTCGACCTGCTCCATGTTAACTGCCATTGTCGGAGGAGGAGGAGGAGGAGGTTGGAAAACTGAAGACGAGGTAGGAGCTTGCAGAGCTCATTGAGATCTGGCTGCGGAGGCCATGGATCGCCTGGTCGATGCCTTTCGGAGAGGCATCAGGTGGAGGTCTAGAAGGGGAAGGAGAAGAGGATGTCGGAGAAGATGATCGGAGACAGTCCCGTTGAGCTTCTTTAAGAATAAGGGTACTGCGAAGACACAGGGCCCCTCCTTCTAGCGCCAATTCTATTGGTGCAGAATTCCACCAAAGTTGGAGAAGCTGGAGCTGAGATGACCGCGGCCGCCGTCGGGACCTGCAAGGGAAGTCTAAATCGAAGTTGGAGGTGCTCCGACAAGATCCTCCGACGCTCAAGTCAGTACTCTGCTTCAACAGAAAGGAGTGCTCGAGTGAGAATTTTAGCAGAGTTTTGAGATAGAGTTTAGAGCTTAGAGAAGAACATATCTGAGAGTCCTTTTTTATAGATGGAGAGTGTAACTGATTGACAGCGACATCTGTAACCACCTAGTAGTGGGCCGTTCAGAGCCACGCAGAGTTTGTTACGAAGAGTAGTGGCATCAGGGGCTGTTCAGGGCCACGTGGAGTTTGTTACGGAGAGTGGAGTGGTGTCTGTTGCATGACTTATCAGAGAGTGGTGGAGCCGCACAGAATCTGTTGCAGAGAGTGGAGTAAGGTAGTGGCCATTGTCGTGACTTGCCAGAGAGTTCGGATCTGTCGACTGAAGCTCGACTGGGATGTCTGATGGAGCGGAATGGCTCTCTATCTCGTCGATCTAGGAGAAGCTCGGATGTTTTCGAGGTTGCGACGGGTCTACTATTGTTGGGTGCCTAGAGCACTGATGTTGCAGGCGGGAACCATCTGCTGTAGAAGCTCGGACAGGGACTTTCTATTGGGAAAGTCTGGTTTCATGAAGAATCTGGCAGAGGGTCGATCAGAGGTGGACTTCGGATGGTGTTGGGAAAATTCATCCGTTGGAGGAGTCTGGGGATCTTGTGGAAGTCTGGATGGCGTTGTTGAAGTCCGACTGACGCTATTGAAGGTTGATAGCTGGGGAGGTTCAGCAGACACCAGAGACGATCGATCGTTGTAGAAATTCAACTGCTGGAGCCCGTCTGTTGTAGAAGCTCATTCGAAATTCATCCGCTATAGAAGTTCGGACGGAGCCTGATTCTTACAGAAGGTTGAAAGAAGGCCGCTTATTGTAGAAGCTCGATCGAAGATCGATTGTCATGGAAGCTCAGAGTGGTGACCTGGCTAGTGGAGCCTGTCTTGTTGTAGAAGCTCGTCTAGGATCTGGAGTAGATATCCGAAGTAAACCGCCTGCAGTAGGAGTTCGGAGTAGACTGCTTGCTGTAGAAGTTCGACTCTTGCAGGAGCTCGGGTGGAATCCGAAAGGCGGTCGACCGTCGTAGAAACTTGGATGGAGTCTGATTACTGTAGAAATCTCATTGTCGGAGAAGCTCGGATATTGACGAAGTCCGGATGGAGTTCGGAGTAGGGTCATCCGTGGCTGGAAGAAGTCTGGAAGGGATTCGAAGAATAGTTGATCACTGTAGACGATCGACTGATAGAGAAGCCCAGAGAGCCTTTGGAGCGGCCCGATAGATGAATGGAGAAGCTCATTGTCGGAGAAGTCCAGATGGTATTATGAAAGCACGGACGGTCGAGGGGGTTCAGAAAGATGCCTCACAAGGTCAGAAGCCGAAAAAGTCCTGGAAGGGTCGGTCTTTTACAAACTTTGGCTGGGGGTATTTTATACCCAACACATATTAATTAGATCGATTTTTGATATATGAGATGTACGTAAAGTATGTATTAGTTAAATCTTAAATTGTATATGAGATATGTAAATTTAGATCTAACTAGTTTTGTAGTTAAATTTATATTTCTGATTAAGGTGTTCCTCATGGCCGTCCGGTCATAAGAATGAAGTAGGATTTTAAGACCCTCTCTTTCCATTCAATAGGGTGTTCTTATGACGTGTAGGGGTGCTGCATGTTCATCCTTAATCAGAAATCAAAATTTACTTTTTTGCAAAATCCTGGATCTTGAAATCCTAGGATTTATTTTACATGTTTTATTTATAAACCCAAACTTAATTAATGAATTAAGTTTATGAAATCAATTTGGTCTAAAATTGAGAATTTCAGATCTAAGATATTTTCATAAAATTGGATTCGGGCTTGGGTAGCTCAATTAGGTCTAGCGGTTGATCAAACCAAATCAAGAGTTGGTTAGGTGGGATCATGAAAGCTAATAATTGACCAGCCTAATGAGATTAAGTCTGGGTCAAGGTCAAATCACATTTAAATGTGACTCGATCAAGTTAAGACCTAATTTGGCTCAGTGGCTAGAGTTTAGATTGTAGGCTAACCCAATTGGTTCTGTTTCGACAATTTGGTGTCTAAGGTAAGTTGGACAGATGCGACTGACTAATTTTTAATTGAGAGCTACTCGACTCGAACGCGTTCTTGTCGAGTTAATGGCATATCCCTTCCATCGGTTTCACTTATCTGGCCATTTGTATCGATCTAATTCTGATTTGAGGTGGCTAACAATTCGAGCTGACCCATGCCACTAGGTTAGTCATAATTGTTATGACTATATCAAGTCAAGTTTAATGAGACCTAAATCAAATCTCCCTAAGAAAATATTAAGTCTAGGTCTTCCACCATTGTGGATGTGCGGGCCCTTCTCAGGATTGATTGTTCTCGGCTGGTTACAGTGGCTCAGTTGTACCGGAAAGATGCAACCATATCCATTAGGCATTGGATGCTACAAATTAGAGGATGGGTTGGGCTCAATATTCTGGATACGGTGAGGGATCCAATCAGGAATCTAGTTCGTGCAAATGGTGGGTCTGACTTAACTAAGGATTGGAGCAATATTTCAGACACGGTGAGCTTCATGAATTAGAGACCAAGTTTTGGGTGCACCATGATTAGAGAATCATTGGACTAGAATTATCCACTCATCGGTTGATCCATCATCAATAACTGTTAGGTGAGGTGATGAGTCAGTTGGTGAGACCGCACCACCCACTAGAAATCATTGATCACGAAGATTTTTACATCTCTACCAAGAGAGTGTAGGGATCTGAAAAAATAGTAGGAGCCTAATTTGTTTAAAAATGAAACTCATAAATAAATTGATTAAGTCTGATTATAAAATCTAACTAAAAACTTTTGACTCTCTACAGGAAATATGTCTGCCTCAAACCCCCTGACCAAAATACTAGACACCCACAGATTGACTGGACCCAATTTCAAGGACTGGTTAGAAACTACAGAATTATTTTGAGTTCTGAAAAATTGACTCATGTCTTGGACCAGGACCCACCTGCCATGCCAACATTCCGACTGCTGAATAGAGAGCGTCTCTGAAAAAGTGGATGGATGATGATAACAAAGCAAGGTACTACATGTTGGGTGCAATGTCTGATGACTTGCAGTGCCAACATGAGAATATTTTAACTACCCGTCAAATATTGGCTCACCTACAAGAGTTGTTTGGTGAACAAAGTCACGCAGCCAAGTATCAAATCTATCAAAGACTTTTTAAAACTAAGATGCGTGATGGGCAGTCAGTCCAAGATCATTGTTTGACAATGATCAAGGATCTTGAGGAGCTTGAGAAGCTTGGTATCATATTAGACAAGGATTTTCAGATTGATGTGATCCTTTAGTCTTTGTCCGATGTATATGGTCAGTTCATCATGAACTTCCATATGCATAAGATACAGTATACCTTGGCCGAGTTAATGAACATGCTGGTTACGGCTGAGCTTTCTATGAAGGGTTCAAAAGGCTCAGTTCTTATTGTGAAGCGGACTTCTTCCAAGAGAAAGTCTTTTGGAAAGAAAAAGAAGTCTATGAAGAAGTAGAAGGTGGATGGAAAAAGGAAGAAGACAGAATCGAAGAAGAAGGCTGCTAAAAAAGAAAAATATTTTCACTACCAATCAGATGGCCATTGGAAGCAGAACTATCCTCAGTACCTGGCCACCCTGAAGAACAAGAAGGATAGTCCTTCTGGAGGTATGCTTATTTTAGAATCTAATCTTACGATTTCTTCTACATCCAGTTAGGTGCTTGACTCTGGTTCTAGTGCTCATTGTGCACTTCTATGCAGGGTCTTGAGGAGAGCAGGAGACTAAAGAATGGAGAGATAATCCTATGCATCTGGAATGGAGCAAGAGTTGCTGCTATGGCCGTGGAAACCTACCCTCTGTGATTATCGTTAGGATTAGATTTATTTCTTAGAGATTGTTATTATATGCCTGCAGCAAGCAGAAATTTGATTTCTGTTTCATGTTTAACACAAGAAGGCTATGTGATTAGCTTCCATAAGGATCATTGTAACATATTTTATGAAAATAATAAAGTTGTAGATGGTTTTCTTATTAACGATCTCTATCAGCTACATATTGATGTATCTATATTTAATATCAAGCAAAATGTGAATGCCATAAGAATTAAAAGGCCTAGAGATAGTTTAAATGATAAGTATCTATGGCACCTAAGGCTAGATCATATAGCAGAAAATAGGGTTAACAAATTGAAAAAATCTGGGCTATTGAGTCCGTTGACTTTCGAGTCATATCCAGTTTGTGAATCATACCTTCAAGGGAAAATGATCAAGCCTCTTTTTGTGGGACATGGGAAAAGGGCCACAGACCTACTTGCCCTAGTACATATGGATATGTGCGGCCCATTTGATGTGCCGGCTAGAGACAACTACGTCTACTTCATTACCTTTATCGATGATATATCTAGGTATGGGTATGTGTTTCTAATGAAACACAAGTCTAAAGCTTTTGAAAGGTTCAAAGAATTCAGACATAAGATAGAAAAACAAACAGGAAAACCCATTAAGATTCTTCGATCAGATCGAGGAGGTGAATACCTTAGTCAGAAATTCCTAGACTATCTTAAGGATAATGGTATAGTCTCTCAATGGACTCCACCTGAAATGCCTCAACTCTACGGGGTTTCAGAATGGAGAAATCGGACCCTATTAGATATGGTCCGTTCCATGATGAGCTTCACAGACCTCTCTGAATTTTTTTGGGGACATTATCTCATGATAGTAATTTATGTATTGAATAGGGTTTTCTCAAAAATCGTTCCTACCACACCATATGAGATATAGCATGGTAAGAAGCCAAGTCTGAATTATCTCAGAATTTGAGGTTGTCCGGCTCATGTCAAGAGACAGCAGATGGACAAGTTAGAGTTTAGGTCTGTTAGAGCTGAGTTCATAGGATATCCTAAAGAGTCATTAGGATATTATTTTTATATTTTGGAAGATCACAATGTGATTGTGAGTCGAAATGCTATTTTTCTTGAAAAATAGTTTATTCAAGATGGTGGCATCGGAAGAATAATTAAGCTCAAGGAGAATGTCTCCCAAGAGCAACGAGCTAAAAAATTTGAGGAACCAAATCAATCAAAACTAGTCCTAACACAACCTCTTCCACCTCGTAGATCGATTAGGGTTTTTCATCCTCCTGAAAGGTACTTAGGTACCATACAAGAGGATGTAGAGGAAATGTTCCTCATGAGAAATAGGGTTCATGGTGATGATCCCAAGACCTATGACGAAGCGATATCAGATATCGACTCCAAGAAATGGTCAGAGACAATGAGATCAGAAATTGACTCGATGCACTCAAACAAAGTCTGGACCTTGGTAGATCCACCTGAAGGTATTGTACCTATTGGGAGTAAATAGATCTTCAAGAGAAAGATAGGTGCAGATGAAAATGTAGAGACATTCAAGGCTAGGCTCGTAGCGAAAGGTTATAGTCAGTGCGAAGGTATTGACTATTAGGATACTTTCTCGCCCGTAGCCATGCTAAAATCCATCCGCACATTGCTTATTGTTGCAGCCTATTTCGATTATGAAATATGGCAGATGGACGTGAAAATGGCGTTCTTAAATGGACATCTTGAGGAAGATATCTATATGGAACAACCACTTGGTTTCACATCCAGTGATGATGATCACAATGTCTGCAAGCTGTAAAAATCTATTTATGGACTTAAACAAGCATCTCGAAGCTGGAATACTCATTTCAATGATGTGATCAAAATGTTTGGTTTCATCAAGAACGAAGAAGAACCATGTGTATTCAAAAAGGTCAGTAAGAGTGCAGTTGTCTTCCTCATATTGTACGTAGATGACATCCTCTTAATTGGAAATGATATTTCCTTGTTGACCTCAGTCAAAGTATGGTTGTCTAAGGAGTTCTCTATGAAAGATCTAGGAGAGGCATCCTTTATACTGGGTATTAAGGTCTATAGAGATAGACCAAATAGGATGTTGGGACTTTCACAGAAGATGTACATAGAGGAGGTGCTAAAAAGATTTAGCATGAAAAACTTCAAAAGTGGTTTAGTACCTTTTAGACATGGCATTCATCTCTCCAAGAAGATATACCCTAGCACACCTGAGGAGATTGAATGCATGAGCAAGATCCCTTGTGCTTCGGCAATAGGGAGCCTCATGTATATCATGCTATATACACGACCTGATATAGCCCATGCTATGAGTGTCACAAGCAGATATCAGTCGAATCCAAGCGAAGAGCACTGGACTTCTGTGAAATATATCCTTAAATACTTAAGAAGAACTAAGGATATGTTTCTAGTCTTTGGGAATGGAGAACTCTAGATTCAGAGATATACAGACTCAGACTTTATGTCTGATATAGATGATCGAAAGTCGACATCTGGGAGTCTGTTCATTTGCAATGGTGGTGCAGTTAGCTGGAAGAGTTCCAAGCAAACGGTGATTGCTGATTCCACCATGGAGGCAGAGTATATTGCTACATCGAAAGCTGCGAAGGAGGCATTCTGGTACAAGAAGTTTGCCGCAGAGCTTGAAGTGTTGTCATCGGATGCCATCCCTCTTTACTGTGACAATAATGGTGCCATAGCCCTAGCAAAGGAGCCAAGGTCTCACCAGAAGTCCAAGCACATCGAGCGACGATTTCATTTGATCCGTGATTACCTCGAAAAGGATTATATTGAGATCAAGAGAGTCGATTCCATAGATAATGTGACAGATCCACTGGCAAAGCCATTAGGCCAGCAAAAGATCGAAACCCACTTTGAGAAGATGGGACTTAGATATGTAGCCAATTGGCATTAGGTCAAGTGGGAGTTTGTTAGATGTGTGCCCTAGATGCCAGATTGGCTGACACATTCCTGTACAAATCTAAGGATAAATTTATAATTTTGACTATAAATCAATAAATAAATTATTCTTCTATTACATTGTATACATTGTGTCTGTGATACATCCTTTGAGTTAGTAGGAATGTCAATTCATATTTTTAAGAGTTGAAAATTTAAGGCATAAATTTACATAACTAACTCATAAACAGCTCCTGACCATAGGATCATCACGAGGATGGTGATCGATCCGGAAAGTTGGTGTACGATCGCTTTTTTAGAGTAGATGTGTCTTGAGTCTATGGTGTGAAGACACCGAAGCGAGAGTATAGATATTCAATGAGAATGAGAGTACTGAGCGTGACCATATCGAGCAGTCATAAGAAAGTCTACCTTCTCATCGATGACTAGCTCGATGCTACAGTTGTGTGTCTAGTTCTTTGACCTGAGGTGCATCGATAGTTCACCTTGAGTATGTTATAGTTTGACTATACCATAACTCGATCTCCTAGCCATTCGAAACCCTGAGGTGTATGTTGGTTGTAGCATATTCATTGTAGGAACTAGGTCGCACCAAGATGGGATCTATCAACCTCGGTAGATGAGAGGAGTAGTCCTATGATGATCAAAAGATCGAGTCCTTAAGCCCATGGCCATGGCAGAGTGAAATAATGAAAAAAGAGTTTTCCATTGGGATTTCACATCGGACTCGGACCGATCGATTAATTCATATGACTGATGTTGGGTTTGACGAGTTTACCTTAACCCTAATTCAATCGGGACTCATGATAGAGGAACTCAATCACACAGGTAGCTGCACCGAGAGGTTCATCTTCAGTTTTGATGGTTTGCCACCACATACTGCTAGGTGTCACTGGTAGATTTTGGATGCAATTAGAATGATATTGATGATCGATCATTCTAATTATCTGAATCAGAAGAGTTCTGGTCCATCAAAAAAAGTTTTGATGATGTCGATGATGAGATTACAACATGTCTCATTACTATACAGAATTAAACCTAACTGGAACACACTAACAAGGGTTAGGATCTGGATGTCATCAATTGGGCTAGCCCAATTGATTTGGATTAGATCCAATTAGGTTCAAGAAAATCGTGCTAGCACTCAATTGAGCCTAACTTTCTCGTGTAATCTTTTCTGTCTCTACTGAGCCAAATATGATTTGACTCATCCAGAGAACCTTAGAAAGATTTCTCTCAGTCTAAATGAAGCTTGTCTAGCTCAAAAAAGGCTTGTCTTAATTCATGAGATGAATTTAAGATAAGTACCTGCTAATTCCTGTCACCTGTCAATTTCATTTTAGGATATTTGTCAAAAGTTGACATATGGATCTTAAATTGAAGGCCACTTGGCAAGAGCTTATTGGAGAATTTTTGTGGAGCCAAACCACATCAAATTGGGGGCCATAATCAGATTATGGCATGAGCCCAATTGGATTAAAGTGGGCGCCCCAAATGGATAAGGATGAAGAGTCCTAATTAATATGGACTCTTTGGCACCAACCCTTGCTTGTGCTTATCCAAAGTTGGTGCTAACATAGGAGAGAGGGTGGAGGTTCTTATCTAATGGGATCAGATGACATCACTCCACCAATCAAATTTTTTTCAAAATTAATTGGAATTTTTTGATTGATCGAATGATGTGGCACTGCGCAGCGCAGCAGGGTCTATATAAATCCTGCCTACGCCTAGGGTTTTAAGTTTTTGTGAAAAACCATCAATAGCTGCCACCCCCTCCCTTCTTCTCCATGTCCTCCCTGCTCCCCTATCTCCCCTCTTCACGTCCAAGGAGTTGGATGTTCATCTGGTGCAAGGAAAAGGCGTGGTGACGCCTGGAACAGAAAGGCTGCAGGACATCTTCGACAGGCTGCTGCTCCAACTTCAGAAGGAGTTCTGAAGCACTTCCAAATCAGATAGAGATCTAATTTTTAGAGCATAGATTCATGAGAAGAAGATATTCTAGGTCCTGCTCGAGTGGATATCGGTAGAGGTCAGGCACTTGCGTGGCTACATCAGAACCTCGGGCTGTGCAGAGATCATCTAAAGGATAATCAGATTATCCTTGAGGTATGTCTATACTTCTCATACTTTTAGATTTAATTTTATATTTTAAATATTAGATAATAAAATTAGATTTAATAGATATTAGATCTAAAATAGCATAGGATAAAAATTTTTAAATTATTCTACCTCAGATTTGATGAAATCTGGAAGATCCTACAAAGGAAAAAGACGATTTTTTCTTCACTAATTACATCTCATGCAACTCTCAATAATACTTTTACCTCTAAACTATCTATAGCCTTGTGGTTGTACAATAAACTATAATATTTTAGTTAAGTTATACCCTTTATTTCCATGTGATCATATCTGAATAATACTACCCTTATGGATAGCACAATAAGGCAGCAGTATCCAAATATGCCATAAACATCACTAAGTCAACATCACATCAAGCCCTATAGCAAGCCTTATGTTAGCACAACAAACTTATTACAATTTTTTACATACTCTATTGGCTTAGCATGAGCTAAATATATTATAAGCATCAATAGCACTAAGTCAACATCACATCAAGCCCTATAGCAAGCCTTGTGGATAGCACAACAAATTCACTATAATTTTCGATGTACTCTATTGGCTTAGCATAAAGGAAGGCATGGATAGTACTTTTTATACTTCACCATTGTGACTTAATATAATTTTAATGAGGTACTTTGATCTTAAGTAGATCCATAACATATAAATCCACCATAGGCAGTATATATATTATGTAACCATTAGCATAAAAGAGCATATAAAGGAAATCAGATGGTTATGGACCTTTCTAGTATAATCCACCCAAGCCATTGTTAGATTTGTGCTCTAGAAGCCAATTTTTGGCTGACACATTATATAATTCTAGGACTTAAAATTTGTATTTATAATTTTTCATTATTAATTAAGGACTTTTTCATTTCAATCATATTTATATGTCCATGATTTATCTTAGAATTTAACAAAGATGATTATTATATATTCTTAAAGTGTTAAGAATTTAAGACATACATTAATTAGTGGTTAATTTCTAAATCTCTCGATCAAAAGATCATCACGGAGGATAGTGATCAATCTATTCGAGATCGGTGCACAGTTCACCTCTCTTATGGGCAAATGAATCTTGGATTTGTAGTGTAGGGATACTGGGATGAGAGTACGGATGGTTGTTAGAGAATAATTTACACTGAGTATGACCAATACGAGAACTACATGGATGTCTACCTCTCATTAGTGATCTTTTCGATGCTGTAGTGGTGTAAGTGGTCTTTTGACCTACGGTATCATTGGCTATTCGTAGCGAGGCTACTGGGTTTGACTGCACTTCTTGGTCTCTAGCCATTCGGATCCTTGCTGTGTATGTTGGCTTCAGTAAGTTCAGATTCACTATTTGGAGTAGGTTGCACCTAGATGGAATCTATCAATCTTGGTAGAAAAAGAGAAGTCCTATGCGATTTATGAGACTAAGTTTAAAAAGTCTTTGGCCAAATAAGTATGAATACTGAAAAAGAGTTTTCATGAAATTTATAAATGAACTCGAGTCGAGCCAATCTTGCATATGAGTGACAATGGAGTCTGATGAGTTCCCCATGATCTCTATCAAGTCGGCACTCATGATAGAAGGATTGAATCATACGATAATTGCACTTAGGAGTTCGTACTTTCATTCTACTGGATTGTCACTACATACTACTAGATGTCACTAGTGGTTGTGGGACTCAACAAACATCATCTTGATGATCAATGACCCTCGAAGGGTAGAATTGAAAATGTTCCAATCCATTGAAAAGAGTTTCGATGATATTGTAATGGAGATCACAATATATCTCACTACCAGATAGAATGAAACCTATGGGGTCACCCATTAAGAGATTTAATCTTGAACTTATCAATTGGGTTTATGAAGTTTTAATTGAGTTAGGATTTATTGAAATCCTATTGGGTTTAATTAAACCATATTAGCATATGGTTAAACCTAATTCTTCTCAAGACTTCGATTGGATCAAAGTCCATAGCCTTGAACCTAACCTAAATCTATTTGGATTTTAATTAGGCTCTTAATTGTGAGCCCAAGAGGATTGGATTATGTCAATGAGTTGGCATAAATTATCCTAACATTATCTCTATATTATCTCCTAATTTTCTCTAAGTGGTGTGTGGAATAAATGGGAAGAATGGGTGGTGCCTTCCTTCATTTTTAGCAGGACTAGGGGCGCCAATCTCCAAGATTTTGCAAGAGGGGCCTGCCCCCTCTTATTGCTTGACATGGACAAGAGAGAGAGAGGGGGCATGGGCCATGCCCCCTCTCTTGATCAAAACCCTAATGTGGGGCACCAAGAGTTGGCGCCCCAACTGCCTGCCTTATATACCATGGGACGCCCTTTGTACCTATCTAAAGGGGCTGATAATATGCCAATTATATCTAGTTTTATTGAAAAAAATCAGATTAAAAAGGTAGAGTATTCTTATAAGATAAGGATATGCCTTTTTATGATAATTGGATTCCTCTTATAAGTCAAGGTAGAGCTTATATAAAGAGAAGGTCTCTAGGGTTTCTAAGAAGAATTTTGGTGAAACAAAAAGGTCTCTCTCTCCCTTCTCCACGCCTCCACTCCTCCCTCACTTCTCTTCCATGCCCAAGGATTGGGCATCCCACTTTCCACACACCAAAAGATAGAGGTGATTTTTTTTCAAGAGCGAAGAACAAGGAGAAGAAGAAGAAGGCTACAGATCAAGAAGTTGATCCCACAGTTAAAATGAAAACTTGATCTAAGTTCTAAGACTTAGATTCTACTTGGAGAAAAGAATCTACTATGAGAAGATCAATTTAAGATTGATCTCGATGGATACCTATAGAGATCGGATACGTGTGCGGCTCGAGCATCTACGAATCCATGATCATCATTAGCGGTGAACATCTACCCACGCTAAGGTATTGAGATTCGATCTTATACTTATTTTAAATTTCAGATTATATGTATGTTTTTCTCCTAAGCTTGGGTAAGATTAGATTTGATCTTATGTATGTGGAGTTAAAGGGTTTAACCCATTTTATTTTTTCACTGCGTTCAAAAAGAGTTTTGAAATATACACATGCTACCTACCCGATTTTTTAACAGTGGTATCAGAGCCACTGATTTTTGAAAATACATATAATTTGATTTTTATATTAGATCCGAAAGTTTTAATAATTTAAAATTAATCTTGTACTAATATAAAGTTATCCTGATATAGGGTTTACCCCCTATATTGCAAAGTTTGTCCTAGCACAAGATTGATCATTTTTTAAAATTATTTTTAAAATAATTAAATCAATCTTTTAGATCTGAAAATTAGTATATGTGATATATTTAAATTTAATTTTAGATCTAAAATTAAAATGATTAAAAGTTCACATCAAACTGATATAAGGTTGTCCTGATATAAGGTTTACCTTTATATTGTAAATATTGTCCTAGTTTGATGTGAATCGATTTTTAAAAAGATATTTTTAAAATATTTTGATCATTATTTTAGACCTGATTTTATATATATTTGATATGTGTAAATTTAGTTTGAGATCTGAAATTTGATTTATATGTGATGTGATAAATACATAAATTTGCTCATAAAAATATTAATTTATGGATCAAATTATTTTTATTTTTTTAAAATTAATATTTTTTTATATATTTTATAGAAAAAAATATATTAATATAAAGAGTCTGATCCGCAGGCTTAAATGAATCAAATGGAACCCAAAATGAAATTAAAATGGGCCTAAAAGCTATATCAAAGTCTACCCAGCAAATTGGTCCATCATGGACCGGGTTCATATGTAAGCTTGATGGCTGAGCATTCAATTCAAATAAATGGAGCATGAGACCAAGTGCAGGCTGAAGCTAAAAGAAAAAATAAAGAAAGGAGGGCCCTCTTTGGCTTTTAAAAAAATTCAAAGAGGGTTCTTTGGATGCTTCACGTTGAGTGATGCATGGGCTTGTACGTGGAAGAAGGAATTGATGTTGAATGGCTTTGGAGCGCATGGACACGAGCAGCTGCGCGTTTAAATGGAGCAAGAGCGTACGGGTCCACGAGCGGCATGAGCTGGACTCGCGCACGATCGTGGAAGCAAATAAGACGCGGCTTTTGGAACGCGGCAATTTCAAAAACAAATACTCTATCATTAATTCCACATCTAAAATAAATAAAAATCTCCTACTACTCACACCTATAAATAAAATCCAATGCTTCTACTTTAAAGATATCTCTCTCTACATCATAATTTTTATAGAAAGCTTATCTGACAGATATCCATCTTTTAAATTTTTTTATCTACCTTATTTTCACTTTTTTCTACCCTTCCAACACACGAGAAGGAGAGTCAAACAAGGAGAGATTGGCCCCCAAACGAAGAGAAAGAGAAAACTCAAATTCTGTAAGAGAGTTTATTTTATTTTATTTTTTTATTCCAACTCTAAGTCTCATTAATAGTTTAGGAGTTAAAAATTTTGTATCAGAATTTTTATTCAGCAATAATTTAGTTTTTTTTTCTGCAATTTTAATTTCTGTAATAGAGTAGTTTAAATTTCTGCATCTTTTAATTATGTAATTTTTAATTTCTGTAAGTTAAATTCCAGCAAGTAGAATTAGATTTTATTTTATTTTATTTTTCTTCGGACTTCCAAATCAACTATATCTGGCTAAGCAATCCCTCTGGGATTTGCGATGAAGCTAGACCATGAATAGAAGCCTTCTTCTTTGAATTTCTCTTTTGAGCTTTTAATTTTTTAGAGTCTTCTCCCTTTATCTCTCTTGCCAAGAAACTTGATGGGCTATTGTTGGTCAAAATTCTTTCATAGTCTATGCTTGATTCGGTGCAAGAGAGAATGATTGGTAGAAGGCTCACAAATTTTTAAACTCTTTCTTCTCTTTCCGTATGAAAATCTTGATGGGTTATAGTTGGTCAGAATCCCTTCACAACTCATACTTGGATAACACAAGAGAAAAAAGAGAAAGAAAAGTCTTTTAATTAGGATGAAAGCAAAATACATGATAGATCATAGTTAGTTAAATCTCTTCATGATCCATACTTGTTCATGTTTTACATCTTAATCAAAAGACATTATAAGAAAAACTATAGGAAGGCTTCAATTCATTAGTCTGGTGGATTCAAAAGTCCTAGATCTTTTAGAT